>NC_056742.1:467896855-467916855 GCF_019279795.1 Protopterus annectens
TTAAACACAGAGCAACAGGCACTTTGAGTAATAAGCATAAATCTGAGTAATAAGCATAAATCAACAGTACAAAAATATGACAGAAACCAGACCATTCTGCAAAATCAAGGACAGATGAAAAGCCACTGTAGTACTTATGCAGTGTGTCCTCCCCATCCAATGTAGATACAACTACTCCTTGCCTTGCTTGGACACATCCAGAGTCACTACATGGGGGAGTGGGGTGCAACAAGCATGTCACAATTTGAAATCTCTCTGGCTGACTGTGATGGCCCTGACACATTTGTCATACCTCTCAACCTCAAGAGCAAGAAATCTGGACAAAGCCATACACAGAAGTGGGACAAAGGCCCAACAATAAGGACAATTTTTAAATATTCCTCTAATAAACTTAGAAAGATAATAGAATAGGTCTTGCATTAGTATGAATTTTCTGAAGGGTATAAAATCTGAAACTCAAATGTCTGTCATTTTCTAACTTCAGTCTTTAGTGATTTGTCACTAATTTGCCAAAAAACACAATTTTATGAAAAATGGACCAAAAATGTGATGCAAAAATATAAAATAGACACACAATACAGCTGCTACCTGTCAAAGAAGGGACACTTTAATATTAGTACTGCTACCTTGAGCAGCTGACAAAATATAAAAGAATCTACATGCATTTCAAGTAATCTATAACTTTGATTATTACAGTTATTTCTTAATTGTAAACCCCCCATGTTTTCTTCCAAAATTGCTATTTTGCGGAGGGATTTACCTCTCACCCTGTTAATGCAGTAAATCTAAACAAGGCCAAATATATTGGGGGCACATATAAACAGTACTAAAAATTGCTCTTGTATAAATTGAGACAGTTGATAGAACAGCTCTTACTTTAACATGCATTTTTCTGAAGGTTATGAAGTCTGAAACTTATTATTGAGTGACTTCTGGCAAATCATTTAGGAATTAAAACTACAAATTTTATGAACAACAAACCAAAAATAAGAAGCAAAAATCTATTCATTCTTTGAAAATCTGGACAGTTGGGAGGTATAGTTCAGCTGGGCCTGTCTGAGTTTGCTGCGCTTCCCCCCCTGACAAAACAATGGTTGAATGGAGCCTCTGCAGCCATTCCAATGAACCATTATACTTGGCTATTTCACTCCATTTACCACAAACACTAATGTGCATACTGCTTTACTTCTATGATGAGTTGGACTTCATTTGAAAGTTTTATTTTGTATTTTACAGCACAGACACTAAGTCATCTGTTAAACAAAGCAATGCAGTCTCACAATGAAAACTTAGCATTAAAACTTCTCTGCCCTTGAAACTCACATTCATTGAAACAGCATTGAAACCCACATTCAAAGAAAATACATTTTGCCAGTGGCAGATAAAGATTAATTTTGGGCTGTTTTCAATCATAGGCTCCTTGCATATGAAACATACATGTGCTCTTTGATACACCTTCCTCATTGTACTAAAATTATATTCCTTGTACAATACAGTACACTTGTTAGAGGGTGTTTTAAATTTGTTTTGAACATTTTTCCAGTAAGCAATGAAACAAACCATATGCACCCATAATGGCAAAACTGCCCAGTTGAGAACATTTATCATAAAAGTCTACTCAGACTTCCACAGTCCACCATTATTAGTAAATATACACAATTCTACAGTCCACCATTATTAGTAAATATGCACAATTCCACAGTCCACCATTATTAGTAAATATGCACAATTCTATAGTCCACCATTATCAGTAAATATGCACAATTCTACAGTCCACCTTTATCAGTAAATATGCACAATTCTACAGTCCACCTTTATCAGTAAATATGCACAATTCTACAGTCCATTATCAGTAAATATGCACAATCTCTGAAGTCAGTCATCTAAATAATTCCACATTAAAGAAATCTGTAACTAATGAAGCGGTTGCTGCTAGCAATCACCTTTATATTTCATGGTTTCATCGAAAAATAAAGTGTCTGTTGCCCCTCAGGAATAAATTGCCTATATTACATTAAAAAAAATGATAAGCTAGTAATAATATTGCAAGAGGAAATGGATGGCAAACTGATAATGAACTCATAGTTAGTATCTTCACCAAGGAGAACATTCTCAGTACGGCAGCATCCACCCCTTGTGGGAGTAGAACCCACAGCCTTCTGCATCAAAAGCAAGTACACAACCTGTTGTGCTATAGTATTAACTTGGCAAAGCACTAAACTTCTATTCCCCTGCAGCTCTCAGCTCCTTGTAAAATCTACTCAATACTCAACTGCATCTCAACTTCGCAGCTCAAGAAAACTGGAAAAAGCCAAAATGTATTGGGGGGGGGGGGGGGTCAAAAGCCCAAAAACAGGGACACATTAAACATTGCTTGTATAATCTTGGAAAGTTGCTAGAATAAAATGTTGTGTTGCCACCATATATTTTACTGCCAAGGTCCCTGAGCAAAAAACAGTCAGAGTAACATACCACTACGCCACATCAGCTGCTTTGTAAAAGAGAGGAAGACTGAAACTTAAATGGCTATCATTTAGTGAATTCAGTTCTCACCATAGCTGTCAACCTCTTAGTACAAAACACCTGGACAAACCCAGTAATGAGGGAATACAGCCCTCAAACATATTCAGTGAATTCAGTTCTTGCCATAGCTGTCAACCTTAGCACAAAAACCTTGACGAAGCCAATAATGGGGGAATACAGTCCCAAAAATAGGGACAAATTTAAAATATTCATCTTATAAACTTAGAAAATTGATAAAAAGAAGGTTGTGCTACTATGTATTCTGAAGAACATGAAGTTTGAAATTCAAATGCCGGTCAATTTTACTGCGGACAGAACAAAAACAATTTTCAGCATAGACGCAGGGATTAATACTGCAGACATGTCTTTGTAAAATGGCAGGGCACCAGAGCAAATCCACACAAATACAGGGAGGAGATGCAGACAGAAGCCACCCCAACCAAGAATCAAACCAGAAAACCTATAGCTGTGAGGCAACAATACTACCACTGCACCATCAATTATGCAAGGAATTAAACATTCAGAAACCTGAAGTCTGAAATTCAAATGTCTGTCAATTTTACTGCGGACAGAACAAAACCAATTTTCAGCAGGGATTAAAACTGCAGACACGTCTTTGTAAAATGGCAGGGCACCAGAGCAAATCCACACAAACACATGGAGGAGATGCAGACTCCACACAGAAGCCACCCCAACCAAGAATAAAACCAGAAAACCTATAGCTGTGAGGCAACAATACTACCACTGCACCATCAAATATGCAAGGAATTAAACATTCAGAAACCCTTAAGTCTGAAATTAAAAAATGTTAAATAAAGTTGACAGGCATTTGAATCAGGACAGTCTGACTTGGAACAAATAAACAATTTTCAGCAGAGGCCCAGGAAGAAATAATGCAGACATGTCTTTGTAACATGGGAGGACACAAAAGCAAACCCACACAAACACAGGGAGAAGATACAGACCCCACAAAGAAGGAACCCCAGCCAAGAATCAAACCCAAGAACCTGCAGCTGTGAGGCAACAATGCTACTACTACACCATCAAATATCAAGCATTGCAACATTTACAAACCACAGATATTATGAGGAACAGATCAGATCGAATATGAGGCAAAAATCTGCATACAGGGTACAGGGTTCAAGCCTGAGGTATTCCCTACCACACCACCATAAGCACCTGGGGCATTTTCACACACACACACACACACACACACACACAGGCACACACACACACACACACACACACCTGTAAAGCATAAGCACCATACACAAACTCCAGTAAAGCATAAGCACCACACACCAGTAAAGCATAAGCACCACACACCAGTAAAGCATAAGCACCATACACAAACTCCAGTAAAGCATAAGCACCATACACAAACTCCAGTAAAGCATAAGCACCATACACACACAATCCAGTATAAACATTGTAAAATAAAGGTAAAAAGCACCATACACTTACCTGAATATATCCAGCAAACGTACATCCTTCCCGCGCAATAATCCAAAGACCCGCGAGATCCCAAGCAAAGCCCGACGAGATCCCAATGCTCCTTCCCGACGACGAGACTGTCCTGACTGCTGCTCTTGCAGTCCGGACGCGACCCATAATCCTAGCGAGTCTGTGCACTTTAAAAGTGCACAGACGTCTCCTTGTGTCCCCCTATGGGGACTGCCGGACTGCCTTGAGCATGCGCATAGACCGACAGTAGTCGGGACTACTGCGCATGCGCGAAGTCCGCGAAATTTCAAAAAATAATTTTTTTTAAAATTTTTTTTTCTATTTTTTCATTTTGAGGGGGCTGCAGTCCGGCAGCCCGATGCCACGAGCCGCCCCTGATGCTCAGAGAGTATTCTACTGCACATGCATAGTGATGTATCAATATTTGCTTTGTCAACCTTTTGTTATTAATGACAGCAACATTTGGGTATGTGGCAGTTATTATTTTTCAGATAAGCTTGCAATCGGATCAATTTTTGGCTATGGTGGATAGCCAGAGATTGTTCATGGTTTCAGAGCTTTGGGAAGGGGATTGATGAAAGCATGTTTGATTTTAAGTACGTGACAAGTTAAATATATGTATTAGTGGCCAGCACGAGATTTTCCACACATGTTTAAACATACATGGGTGTATAAGGTTTAAGTCTGCATTAAAGAAAGTTTGTAAGGTATCAAATAGCTTCTTGACTTCATTTCTGGTAACTGCTTTAAGGTAGAAGGGACAAAATTATTGGTAAATACAGTAGGGGTTATTGAGTATTTGTAAATGAGGTATTCAATGGCGTACTGAGATTGACTAGGTTATAGCTAATGGCACTGGGTATTTCAATATTAATGAGGTTAGTGGTTTTGCCTTCAAGAAACACTTGGAGAGAATTTTTGGTTGCCCGACATGACATTCTGCAGTACAGACTTATTCTTTATTTGCATTCATTCTTATGGTTCTTCAAAAGTTTTTAATAAGTATTTTGTTTACATAAATTAGCTGGTTCTTGTCTTCATCTCAGGTGTCTCCTTTAACTGCAGAGCTACAGTGCCAGTTTGCCTTAGACACCACGTTGTTAACAGGAATAGCATGCAGTATAGTAAACGTGCTAACATTTATCGTTACAACAGAGGCTCATACTGCAGCAGCTCAGAACAAGATGCAGCTTTGTAATAAATATGGTTCCTCTTCTAAACTGCCAGAATATTTGTCAGATGAAGGGCATACTCGCAAAAACTAGTTTATCTACTCCCTTATTAAAATAAAAAAATACCCCTGCTGTGTAAACACATTAGAAACAGCATTTTATGTGCAACAATAAACACACAAAAATTACTACAAACATACACACATTGACATCTGCCTATCACAACAGGTATGTGCCATATCAGGGCCTATGTCAGTTTGCATGACAAACATGAGGGCACACATGTTAAGCCAATAGTTTAAAAATATCACAGATTAATCAAAGGCATAAACTGTCAAACAGGAGTAACCATCTGCAACGCCTGAAGCATTTCTCAGGTGCAAGCAGAAAAATGATGAGAACACAGCTCTAGATTATAAAATGTTACAGCAGGGTAAGTACAGGTTTCCATGTCAGACAGCAAACAACCGCACCAAATGCCTTTAAACTCATTCAAAAATGATTCATCAACACAGCAGAAAAATTTTCTTAGCTTCTTAAATTCTGTATCCAGTGCGCTGCTTTAAACCATTCACCTATTTAAAAATGACCTGTATACAGTAACACTATCTAATATTATCCAATGCTGCAAACCAAGGCTGTCTGCATTCCTGCTCAGTATGGATGCTGAGCTAATGACTCATGGCACTTTAAACATTTCTTCACCAAATGGAAAGATGAATACTGAACCATGGATTCCAGGGTTAGTCTGTAACACATGTAGAAGTTATACATCAAAAAATGTCTAATGAAGAGCAAATGTGACCAGAAAATAAAAGCTTGACTCTATAACCTAGGCAACATTCTTAACACTGTGCAGCATAAATGTATTTTAAACACACTCTTGGATCGCATGATGCCAGGTCTGCTATACTAAGACACAGGGACGTGTCACTCTGCACTACACAGGAAGAGGTTCACACAACAATTACAAGGCATCCTCGTGCACATATGCCTCAGATCCTAAATGGCATACTAATTAAATAGCACCCACCTGCCCCTGAGGCTAACATTTGTCAGGTTAGAAGCTAAGGTAGAACCTTGCATCAACCCACCCCTCAGGTCATAAAACTGTAATGAAACAAACTTAGCAATAACCATGTGCACTTTTTTAGGTTGTAAAATAAGAAGCTAGTACCTCAGTGAATACACACCATAAGCTCCATACCCGAAAAGTATTAAGGCTTTTAGGTTGTATTTTTTAACTACTGACTTATACAAATACATATTTTGTATGTAGGTCTCTGTGTGTGTGTATAGACGTAGATGTATGTCTGTAGATATATATATATATATATATATATATATATATAAAATATATATATATCTATATATATATGTTATATATATATATTATATATATATCTATATATATATATTATATATATCTATATATATATATACACACACACACACACACACACACATATATATATAAATATATATATATATAAATATATATATATATATATATATATATATATATATATATATATACACATACATAAACATATACACACACACACACATATTTAAATACATATATATTTAAGAATTACTTCAAAAACCAAGTAGGTGGACTGGTCCAAAGGAAAAAGCAGTGAGCACAACACACTATTTCAGAGATTTACAACTTACAGAGCTTACAACACCATTAAGAGTGCAATCTTATACAAGGTGTATTACCTATTAATATAAAATGCAAAAGTGAGAAGAGAATAAAACTAAACTCAAATGTACAAAACACAATGATTTCAACAATACAGGCAAATTAGGTAGGAAAGTAAGATTTAAAATGTATTCCTGCAGTAAGTATATGATTGATAGTTTCTAATTATGCATTACCCTAAAGCATTTCCACTCTGTTTCCTTAAAGGGGGTATTCAGAAAGAATCTTCTTGAGCATGGAAAGTCTCATAACATCTAATATCAGCTGGTAGCTGATTCCAGGCAGCTGGTTCAGATCTGGTCAAGGCTATTTCACCAATGACTATTTTAGTTTGTTTGTATATAGCTCCTTAGGGTAAGTGTGCGATAGTTATGGACCTTAGGGTTAGGGTGCGGGTTAAGGTTAGTCGATAGATAGGAATGTATGTATGGTTTAGTGTAGGGCTAGAAGTAGGGTTTTGTTAAGTCTATGTGTGTGGATTATTTATTTTGGTGTGCTTGTGTTGTGTGTATGTTTCTCGGAACAGCAAATATTTTCCCTGGGAAAAAATTCGCTATTCGGAATGTTCGATGTTATCACATTTCGAAATTCCAAGTTCGAGCTTATGGTGTTCGATATTTTGGAATTTCGATTATGTGATATAGACCCGAAATATCTAACAGGCATAAACTTTAGTTAAGAATAACAGCCAAAGTAACTAATACTAAAGAACTTTTTATTTTATATTTCAACAGACTGCAATAGTAAAAATGTAGTATATATAGCAGTGTGCAGCATCTGTCAACAATTTTATATAGGTAAAAGTATCCGGTCACACTTAAAATAAGGATATGTGAACAGATTAAAGCCTGTGAAGGTTTTAGAAAATTTCATTTTACTGTTTTGGAGCAAACTGATGAATTACATTTTATTAGTGGTTGTAATGCGTGAATTAAGATGGCAAATAAAGCTCAGAGCAGATAAATTTCCTGGGTTAAATGAACCGATTAGTATTAAAAATTTGCTGAAATATAAAATTCTTTAGTATTAGTTACTTTGGCCATTATTCTTAACTAAAGTGTTTGGACTATGATTTTAATTTTAAATAATGAAGTTAAGTATGTCATTTACTGAGTGAATATGCCTATTGGATATTTCACAAGGTGGAAGAGTATTTAAATGTGTGTGAATTTTCAGATGATTATTTCTGATGAAGTTCCGAATGCCGCGGTGGTACGGCGGTAGCATTGTTACCTCACAGCAAGAGGTTCTCCCGTTCGATTCTCGGCTGGGCTTCGGAGTGCCTTCTGTGTGGAGTCTGCATGTCCTCCCCGCGTTTGGGTAGTGTTCGAAAGACATGCGTGTGTAAATGGGCGTGCCTTCATTGAAGGTTGAGCATCGAGCTGGCACCTCAGCGTTTCGTAAAAATCTACTTCCAATCATTAGCGGACCAGAATTCCGCTGTGGCGACCCCTTACCGGGAAAAGCCGAAAGACAAACAACAACAACATTTCTGATGAAGTTCCGTAACGACATTAAAAAGTAATGAAAGCGCTAAATTTAATGATGGCATCTTTATTTTCATCATTTGAGTGGTTACCTCAAGGTGTTTCTAATTATATATATATATATATATATATATATATATATATACACACACACACACACACACACACACACACACACGTATTTATTTTTTTATTTTTATTTATTTTACATTTGTTGACTGGGCTAGTCTAACTGGATACATGTCCATTTTCAATAGAGGCCCGGGGAGATAAGCTCCAAGACAGATAAATGAAAAACTCAATAATCAATAAACAAAAAATGACTAAATAAAAATATTTATAATAAACAATGCAGATTCCGGGTGCAACAGAAAAAAAATGACTAAATAGCAACATTCATTATATACAATGCATCTTACAGGTTACAACAGAAAATTCTGTGCGGACAAAAATGAAGTACTTATAGAGCAAGAATGCTTATACTATACAATATGCAGGTATAACAACATAAACAGAAGGACTAACGTCAAAAGAGAAGACAGGTTAGTTATATAAAAAATAAAGAAATTCTTCAGTAGGAAGTATTTACAGAGACTGGACACAGTGTTGTTTAGAAGGGAATCTGTATTTATAGGTAAAAGGAATATATAATAGTTTATGAGTAGTCTGGGATGGGCAGAGCGAAGTTTAATCAGATGAATAGATGCCTAGTCAGGTTAGTACAGGGGCACAACCAGTGTGTTCTAAGGTAGCGTTTCAGTCTGTTTTTGAAGAGTGATAGCGAGGGAAGGAGGAAAGGTCAGTGGGAAGAAGATTCCAGGCTTTTCCGACAGCAATAGAGAAGAGAGATTCACCAGCCTTGTTGTTAGGTTTAGTGGTGTTTAGAAGATTTTTGTGTGAGGAACGTAGGGATTTCAGATTTGTATATGGAGTGATGAGGGTAGATAGAATAGACGTACTGGAAGGTTTATAAAGAGTTTTATGGGCAATGGTTAGTTGATGGAATTTAATCACGTTTTGTAGTTCCAGCCATCCAAGCTGCTTTATATTTATTCCATGGTGGGTTCTGTAAGGGTTTCCTGTTGCAAATCTAGCGATGTTATTGTAGGAAGTTTCTAGTTTGCTGAGGTTATTTTTAGAAAGGTTAGTAAAAATAGGTGAGGCATAGAGGAGTGTAGAGATTAGATGAGTGTGAGCTATGGTTGTTCTAGCTGTGGGGGAAAGGTAAGGTTTAATCCTATAGAGGGAGCCAAGTTTTTTGTTGACAGTTTTTATAATATTGTTGATATGGATGTCAAAGTTCAGATTGTTATCAATGGTGATACCCAGTAGTTTGGTGGTTGGGTCTGGTGATATAATGGTACCATTGGTGGATGTTACTGAGAAATCAAACGGAGGGGACTTATGAGTCGGATTAAAGAGGAGGAGTTTAGTGTTTTTGGGGTTCAAAAGAAGGCAACACTGTGTGAACCATTGTTCAACTGTGTTAAATGCCTTCTGGGTATGAGAGAGAAGTTCAGATGTGGATTTGGCTGAGCATATAAGTGTGGAGTCATCAGCATATTGTATTCATGTGGCTTGGGGGATGGCTAGATGAAGGTCATTAATAAATATAGAGGAGCGGTCCCAGTATGGACCCTTGAGGGACACCTAGGGTAACTGGTTGGAGGGTAGAAAGAGTCTTATGCCAGATTACTGCCTGTTGTCCTTTATCTAGGTAGGACTGGAACCATTTTATGGAAGGTGCATCTAATGACAGGGATTCGAGTATGTTGATGAGAATCTGATGATTAACCATGTCAAATGTTTTGGACAGGTCAATAAAGAGTGCTGAGGAAAGGTTATTAAGGTTGCAGTTTTTGTTTATGCAATCTGTAAAGGAAAGGAGGGCAGTGGTAGTGCTATGTGAGGGTCTGAAACCATGTTGACAGCTGGAAAGAAGTTATTTTGGGTTAAGTGGTCAAGTAATTGCCTGTGGATGCATTTCTCCATGATCTTTGCCAGAGGTGAAAGAAAGGCAATAGGGCGGTAGTTGGAGAGCTCAATGGAGTGTCCGCCTATATGGAGGGGGATAATATGAGAGACTTTCCATAGGCTAGTTATGTGATCTTTGGTAATAGTCCTATTGATCAGAATGGAAATGGGATATACTATAGCTTTGGCTGATAGCTGTAGAAAATCAGCAAGTAGTTGGTCTGCTGAGGGAGAGCATGGTTTTAGTTTTTGTATGAGGGTTACAATATATGTAGTTGGGACAGGTTGCAAATGAAAAGGAGGGGGTGAGGTACAGTTACAGGAAGGTAAAGTGAAGTTATTCGGTGATAGCTGACTAGCTAGTGTTTGGATAGTATTAGAAAAGAAGGTATTGAATGTATTGGCTGTATTCATGGGATTATTATGGTCAGTATTTTGATGGTTAGGTGTGGTGGATTGACCTGGGTGGAGTAATTGGTTAATGCTAGTCCAGAATGTTTGTGGGCTGTTTTGGTTAGTTTGTTGAAATTGTATATTAATATAATATATATATATATATATATATATATATTATAATAATATAATATATATATATATATATATATATATATATATATATATATATATATATATATATATATATATATATATATAATATCCAAAGACAGCAAGGTAGACCACCAGACAACCACACTGCAGCAAAATGGAAACTAGGAAATATTCCAGATTTGTCACCACAGCTGGGAATGTCCAAGGTACAAACAGAATAATAAACTTCAGTGAAACTTTAATAAAACAATGCAAACAAAGAATATAAAAGATGAGTGATTTCGAGTCCAGGAAATAACCCTTCTTCAGATCTAAGTTTCTTAATGATGACTTCAGTTTTTAAAGGGCAAACAGCCAATCAAAAGCATCTCCTAAGCAGGCACCCCCAGAGGCCGGCTTCAATGAATAATCAAAATCCAAGCCTAAAAACCTACAGACATCACACAAGTCAATCAACGTTATCTTCTAAGTCGACACCCCTTAAGTTCCGGCTTCAATGGATAATTATTGTTCAGTCCAGGAGATCTATATGCTTGCATCATTCCAATCCATCGCATTTCAGTTAATTCAATTCTGTTATTCAGATCTCCACCTCTAAGATCATCTAAAACAACCTGTAAAACTCTAAAACAAAACTTGTGACCAGTATTCTTTATATGTTTCGCTAACGGAATCTTTAAGTCACCTAAACAAATGTCACTTACATGTTTTAACATCCTCTCTCTAAACTGTCTAGTTGTCTTACCACATAAAATATGTCACATAGATCACAAGTAGCTAAATATGCAACATTCCTAGTTGCACAGTCTGCATAATATTTGGGGGCATAACATATTCCAGAGACTGGATGTTTAAACTCTTGAACTTTAGAAATATATCTGCAATTACTGCAAAGTCTAGTCTACAAGCATATGTACCTTTGGCATCATTGGCTTATGGCACAAAATCTGCTTCAAATTCCAACTGTTCTTATAAGTAAACCGTGGCTTGTTTCCAACTATTTTCTTCACCTCTTCATCTGCTAACAAAATGTTCCTGATGCAAAATGGTCATGATGAATGCTGTGATTAAATCAAAAGGTGCTTCAACAAAGTATTAGTCTAAGGGTGTGCAGACTTATGCAACCAGCTTATTGTACATTTTTTATTTTTTATATTTTTCCTCTAACAGTTTTGTTTGTTTTGAAATTGAATTGTACATGTTATAGGTCACATTAAAAGTGGGAAAAGTTTTGAAATATTTTATTGTGGTCTCATTTTTTTTATATCACAAAACCTGGGATTTTAAAAGGGGTGTGCAAACTTTTTATATCCACTGTGTATGTGTGTGTGTGTATATATATATATATATATATATATATATATATGTGTGTGTGTGTGTGTGTGTGTATGGGAACACTTCACATAATCGAATTACTGAAATCTCGAATTCCATACGGTCGAAACCATATGATCGAGATTTCAGTAAATCGAATATGTAAAGTGTTAAAAAATAAGAAGTTACTTTAATTAAAATGTTACGTGCACACAGAAGCAAGGATTCCTGTACGGTCTGTGTGCACGTAATGTTTTTATCTTTTCTGCGGTGTTAACAGTAAGTGAGAAATCTCCGTTTTTGCGCTTCCGCATACAGTGCAAAATGGGAGATTTCCCTTTTCCCCATTGTAGCGCGATCTCAGAGTTGGTATATTTAAGTAAGGGGTATGTGGGGGGCACAGGGGGGCAAAGCCCCCCCCTGCAAAAGCGGTGTTTGAGTTTTTTTTGTTTTTTTACGGTTTCATTTCAGAAGTTCGAGTTTCCAAAACTCGATCTTTTGGTCTCAGTTATATGAAATTCAAGATTTTGGGGAGTCGAGCTTCTGAAGTGAATCTATATCTATATATATATATATATATATATATATATATATATATATATGAGGAGACCCTGGAGAGATGGAGATATGCTCTAGAGAGAAGAGGAATGAAGGTCAGCAGGACTAAGACAGAATATATGTGTGTGAATGAGAGGGAGGATAGAGGAATGGTGAGGATGCAAGGAGTAGAGGTGGTGAAGGTGGATGAGTTTAAATACTTGGGGTCAATAGTTCAGAGTAACGGTGAGTGTGGAAGAGAGGTGAAGAAGAGAGTACAGGCAGGATGGAGTGGGTGGAGGAGAGTGTCAGGAGTGATTTGTGACAGATGAGTACCTGTAAGAGTGAAAGGGAAGGTCTACAACAGGGTAGTGAGGTCAGCTATGTTATATGGGTTGGAGACAGTGGCATTGACAAAAAGGCAGGCGTTTGAGCTGGATGTGGCAGAATTAAAGATGTTAAGATTTGCACTGGGTGTGACGAGGGTAGACAGGATTAGGAATAAGTATATTACAGGGTCAGCCAAGGTTGGAAGGTTTGGAGACAAAGCCAGAGAGGCACGATTATGTTGGTTTGGACATGTGCTGAGGAGGGATGCTGAGTATATTGGGAAAAAGATGCTAAGGATGAAGCTACCAGGTAACAGGAAAAGAGGAAGGCCTAAGATAAGGTTTATGGATGCTGTGAGAGAGGACATGCAGGTGGTTGGTGTGACAGAGCAAGATGCAGAGGACAGGAAGAAATGGAAACAGGTGATCTGCTGTGGCGACCCCTAATGGGAACAGCCGAAAGAAGATGATGATATATATATATATATATATATATATATATATATATGTATATATTTAGATATATTATGAATCAGAAGTTCGACTGTCACTGGTGTAATGCGTTCTGCATGTCGAATGTCACTAGATATGCGAAAATGTCGACCCATGTCGAATCCCGTGAGATAGTCCCCTTCACCGATTACATTACCATGACAGTCGTAATCGAGTACGTATTTCTAACTCCAGAACTCAAATTCAGCAAACTTCCTGATAAACATAAAGCTCAAGAGTTGCAATTACGTATCTCTCAAACTGACTTTGCATATAAAACACCACCTCCGTGTGCAATAACAAGCCATAACACCTTAAACAAATAAGTCAGTAATTGTGGATACTGTCCACACATCAATATTCCATACAAAAACATAAATAAATTACAAATAGCTTAAATCACACTCCAAAGTACTTCCTTGTTAACTTTTTAAAAAGAGCAATGCATCGCAACTTGCTTAGCCAGTCCCCGTGAGGTAATTTCATCCCTACGCTCTAACAATTGCATAAAGTGATTCTCCTTATCATGTAATCTATGTGTTTTAGGTGAGGATGGCACACAAGATACTAAGCGACTTTTAATATCTTCTAAATGATTTTGTTCCAAATGTATGGCATGGAGTACATCCATGATATATAACTGTTTTCTACACAGCAGACTCCTTAACCTGCAATACCATCCCTCCACTGTATTCTGGTTATGAGGATAACCACGTAAGTATGTGTCCCAATGGTTCCAAAATGACACTTTGAATAAAGGTGGTAGTCTCTCACAGGTAACATGCCTGATGCCATACCGCCTTGGTCTCCCTAAAATGTAATTATTTTTAAAGAAATCACATAAAGGTTTTCCAGCTTCAGGCATTTCAACTGAAATGTCCTCCAATGTAGATAGAACCAACTCTGGTGTTAACAAACACTAAAGCAAGTACCTGCTTACATAACAGCGCAAAATGAGTATCAGTGCTGAATAAGGATGCTAATCTCAGCTTTTGGATTTGCCGCCAGACTAGCTGACAGATGGAACCAAAACCCCTTAGATAAAATGTCTGGAAAATTCCTCGATATGCAATTGACATCACCTTTCTCAAAATCACTTAATATTATGTGATGTTTCAGTACTAGCTGTAATTCTGAGCAGAGGTGGATAACACCCTTCCAAAACTGGTCATAGCAGTCCTCATTCTTTGAAGGTAAAATGCCATATATTACTGGAATAACCTTGCTTTTTGTGGGACTTATGAAGGCAGATAAAGACACCAGTACTGTTGTCATTGAACAAGTTAGATATATTTTTGAGATTAAAAATGTCTTGATGACAACACTTTTTATAAATGTGTTTCTTTAGCTGAAGTTAATGAACATTTTGTGGCTATTGATGAGTTTCTTAGTGACTGCCTTACTGACAACAGGATTACTCCAGAGGAATTTAATTTCATGTCTGTCAAAAGTCCATGTTTGGGGAAACTTTTCAGAATTCCTAAAATCCACAAGGATCATGTTAGCCCTCTTTTTCATTTGACAGCCTCTGATATAACAACTAAGACTGAAAAAGTTCTGAATCTGTGGACGCAGTTCTCAACCCAATTTTACAAGGAACCACGATTTATCTAAAAGACTCTTGGACTTTTTTGGATGAATTGTGGAGGCTTCGTATTCTGAATGGTGACTGCTTTATAGCGACCCTTGATGCAGTGGCTCTTTATTCAAATATTCCGCACTTCAAAGGTCTCTAACTTACCAAGACATTCTTCCAGAATACTCTGGGCTAAGCTTCAGTAAAACTGATATTATCTGTGAGGTGATTTCAGTTGTTTTGTATAATAACTTCTTCCATTTCAATAGTCGCATCTTTCAACAACAGAGAGGGGTAGCTACGGGAGCTAAAATGGCACCAGCGTTTCTTAAATTTGGTCTTAAGTGTTTGGGAGGTGTATACTCTCTAACTTTTTCCAGGTTTTCAGCAGGCACTTTTTATGGCTGCTATATTGATGATTTATTTTTGTTTGGAATGGCACTTTGCCTCAGCTTGACTCCTTTCTGATTAATTCATCTGGCTGCATCAGTTTCTGGTATGGTTCGATTTCTATACTTAGATATTCAGCTTGATCCAGTTACCAAGTCCTTCAGCTCTAACATATTTTACAAAAAGACCTACCGTAATAACTATTTGAACTATACAAGCCAGTATTCACATTTTATGAAAGCTAATGTGGTCAGAGTACAGTTCATTAGGCTTTCACACTTAATCAGCGAGGATTCCATCTTCATGGATGAATGTGCTTTTTTGACAGGGCTTTTTAAGGATAGAAACTATCCGCTAGACTTGTTGACTCGTATTAACAAAGAGGTTTGACTAGGAAGGTCTACCAAATTCACCCCGATACATAAGTCTGGTCTGCAGGTCAACACTGACAATTCCATGGGTATTAAACAGATACTGCAAAACATCTGGAACACTGTCAACAGTAACAAGCAGCTCACTAATATTTTGGGTTACCATCCCACTTTTTGTTATTAGAAAAAACAGAACTCTCCGCATTGCTTTAGAATGGAGGGGACCCTCCATTTTTAGCACTATCGAACTGTTTACAATTTTTCCAGCTGGCAGGTTGCTTTCCCTGCAGTGAATATGTGGCTTGCTCCTACATTCTCCAAGGTGATCAATACACATTCAAGCATAACAATTTTCTGTGAGATGTAAAACAGGTTTAATTGTAACCGTACTTAAGTGGTTTATGTTGGTACTTGTGACACTTGCTCATCCATTTACGTTGGCAAAACTATAAGGAATCTATTAGCCACCGAGATTTGTATAATGCACTGGGAAAACATAGTATGTGTTGCAACAATTTTGTAGAACTTTATTTTTCTTTTGTTTTGACCATGTACTACCATTTTTTTGTGATTATAATACTCTTCTTGATGTAAATGAACTAAAGTGGCAGTTGCTGTTAGGTGCAGAGTTTCCATCTGGCTTACATGAAAACCTTAACATTAAATGTGCCTTGATGTAAGTGAGCTATTCCCTTCCCCCACCAAAAGACTATTTAGCTGTTTCTCTCCACCAAGCATCACTTACCTTTGATCAGTCAGTTTATTTTTACTAGCTGGTTGAAATATAATGAAAGTCTTTATATTGGGCTGCATTCCTTACCTGATATTTGATTTCATTTTTATAGTGTGACTTACGTTTCTTACTGTATTTATTGTAGTGTACTTATTCCCATATGTTGAGTTTTCACCTGGTTTTAATGATAGCCTTAACATTACCTGTTCCTTGAGGTGATGTAGGTGAACCAGTCCCACCCCCCTCCATGAAGCTATTAAGCTCTTTCACTCCCCTAAGCTCCACTCCCTCCTGACCAGAAAGGTCCTTTAAATTTTAATTAGCTTTTTGAAAACAAATAAGGTTTTCCTATTGGGTTGCATTCTTAGCTGGACATTGCATTTCATGTTTTAAATGTGACTGACTGTTTTTACTGTATTTATTGAGGTGTATTTTTCAGTTTTGTTTTCATTTCTGATGAAGTTCTTACAATTAAAGAACGAAAGCACTCAAATACACTTGTTCGGCATGTTTTTTCACCTAGCTAACTTGTTATGAAGTTTGTTTTGCGAACGGAGATGCTCCGCTGATGGACAGTCCAAAAATGGCATGTTTGAAATTGCGATCTCGGAGTTGGAATATACAGTTAGCAGGGGGGCTTGCCTACCTCCAAAAACGTGATATGAGTTATCGGAATTTCATTTACATGAGCTCCTATATGGACATCACATGATCTTTTTGGACACAATGACAAATGTGCTGACTTCGATTAGCTGATTCGACATTGTGCCATCGTAGTGATTAAGCTTTCGTTGTTTTGCTTCGGAGTTGCGAACGACATTTCTTTTGCCATTCACAATTTTGATAGTAAACATATATATATATATATATATATATATATATATATATATATATATATATATATACATATATATATATATATATATATACACACACACAAACACACACATACATATACACACACATACACATATATATCTATATACTGGACCCCTTCAGGTTATCAAAGTTTCAAAACTTTGAAATTCATATGGCCAAGGCCATATGATCAAAGTTTTGAAACTTCGAACATTTTGAATGCAGATTGCAGTACAGCACGGAATGGAAAATTTACCATTTTCCTCACTGTAATGTGATCTCGGAGTTGGTATATTTAATTAGCAGGGGGTGTGGGAGGTGCAGTAGGGTTTGCCCCCCTGCAAAAACTGAAAAAAAAACAAAAATATTTTTTTATTTAATTTTAGAAATTTCAAAACTTTGATCATATGGTCTCAGCCATATGAATTTCAAAGTTTTGAAACTTCAATAATCTGAGTGGAACCATATATATATATATATATATATATATATATATATATATATATATATATATATATGTATATAGGTCTACCTGAAAATGGCAAAAGTTATAAACGCCGACGATGAGAACACTGTAAACCGGAAGATCAACAACAGAGAAGACCGACAGCTGAGAATCCCGACACTGAGAACACCAACATGTTAAGGTAAGTGTGCGATAGGGACGGATGTTAGGGCCAGGGTGTGGGTAAGGTAAGTGTGTTATAGTGACGGATGTTAGGGTAGGGTGTGGGTCAGGTAAGTGTACGATAGTGACGGACCTTAGGGTTAGGGTTTGGGTTAAGCTTAGTGCATAGATAGTTGTGTATGTAAGGTTTAGTGTAGGTTTGTAAGGTTTTTGTGTTGTGTGTGTGTTTTTCGGGAAAGGTATCTGTTTTGTTGATTGTCGGGATTTTGGTTTGTCGGGCATGTGAAGTTTTGTGTTTTTGAACTTTTTCTTTTTTTGTTGTTTTTTTCGTGTCAGTTATTTTGTTATCGGTGTTTTGGCGTGTCAGTGTTATCAGGTAGACCCATATATATATATATACACACACACACACACACACACACACACACACACACACACATATATATATATATATATATATATATATATATATATAAAAAAACAACAAATACTGCCAAATGAAAAATCAATATAAAACTTAGAACTCCACAACTAGGATAAAGGAACAGGCTGAACAACTCTTCTAAGTGCTTTTGTTCTAGTTTTTAATAACGGAACTTCTTCAGAAACAATCTCAATATACAAACACAAGTACTTAAGTATCTTAAAAGCCAATCATCACTAACAGCATGACATCACTTCCTAGTCTAACCATTTCAGTGCACATTTCACATTTAAATACTCATTAAGATCAGAGGGTGTGTCTGCATTTAAAAACAATTACCACCTAAGCTCCTTTATTACTAAAAGTACATTAACATCGCCAACACATTCTTTTACTCTTTCTAAAACAACAAATTTGAAAAAAATTAAACTTACTACATGAATCACTGAAGTATTTTTCTGATCTTTATTCTTAATCGCTGCATAGTGTTCTTTTATGTGATCGGACAATTTAAGTGTCGTTTTACCAACATAAAATGAAATATAAAATTGACAAAAGCTTAAATATATAACATTGGTACTACTACAATTAAAATGCCCCTCCAATCTTACTACATACTTAGAATGATTAAATGATTTACATATATGGATGTATATGCACATATCACAATTTTCACGCTTATACATGCCATTGTTATAAGAACTAATGCCTTGGGATAAACTAATTTTATTATTGAGTTCAAAAATGGTTTTAAACGTTCTTGTCTTCTTATAAGAGGACTGCGGACTTGGTCATAAAATATTCATTGTTTCCATATTACCTTTTATAATACTGCAGTTCTTCAAAAGTATCTGCTTCAAGGAAAACATATCCTGGCTGATTGGTAGTGGAAAACTAAGTGTTTTGTCGAAAGTCTCATAGGATTTATTATTACTACTACTACTAAAACCTGTTTTAAGAATAGGCTCATATCTAATATATCTAAGTGCCTTAACTTGTTTCATAGTTTTATCTACTAACGAATTTAGGTAATTCCTTTGAACGAATAATTCTCTAAGAAATATACTTTCCTGAACACAAATGTCATCACTAATATCTTTAATGATGTTTACTTCCATAAACTATGGATGTTGACTAGTATAATCAAGAAAGTTACTTGCAAAAGTATTTTTACGAAAAATATTAGAACAGAAACTTTTGTTAGCTTTATCAGATCTTAACTGTATGTCAGGGAAGTGAACTGTAGAACCTGTTTCAGAAATAGTGAATGTTAAAAAGTCAATGCTGTTTTTGATCTCTGTTAAAAATTAATCTAGTTCTACTTTAGAACCTTAACATACAAAAATATATCATCTTTGTATCTTTTGTACAATTTATTCTTGGCAAAACCTCTTAACTTGGTCAAAATGTCCACTTCCAGGGCACGTAACACTAAATTTACGTATGATGGGGCCATTTTTGACCCAATAGC
>NC_056742.1:467921855-467924355 GCF_019279795.1 Protopterus annectens
ACAGGTTGCCAGCTCAAGCACTTCACCTCCCACACAAGTTCAGGACACGACACATAAACCCACATAACTGGAGGTACTCACTAGAAGTCTACCAAAAGATCAGAGACCTCTCAAGTGCAAATTATTTGCACACACCTCAACATGTATAGAAACCAATGCATATAACACACATAACACATACAGATCAGTTTCACCAAATAAGGCCCTAAGGCAAAACACCTCAAAACCCAATTTCTTGGTCACAGAAGACTTCACAGTGAGACACAGAGATGTCCCCTCACTGGTCTGGACAAGGAGAAGGTCACAGACAGCTGCCTATCAGATGCCAGAATCTGTCAAATCATACATGCACTCAGATCAACAAAAAGTACCGTTATGAGTCTGTCATAGTCCATGTTGGGGTGAATGACTTGAGATGTACATCCCTGGACTATATGAAGAGATATATGACTGAACTCTCAGATTATATGTCCCAGGCAGGTATGACCCTAGCCCTAAGCAGCATTCTAAAAATGACTGACTTAGGCTTAACTTCTGGTGTCATTCCAGGGGGGATCCTTTACTTGTCAGCCCGGGAAGACATGGTCAACAGGCCATGCTGCTTTGCCAGAGATGGTCTGCACTTGTCTTCCCTAGGCTTCCGGATACTGGATAAGGTGCTTGCTTCCCCCATAGTGCCTCTTTTAGGCAATGTCAAAATGACAACATTTACGACATAGCAAAATCCATTTGAGACAAACTCAAGGTTCTGCTTATTGCTATGAGTATAAACATGAAACTGCACTCTCTGGAAGCACTCCTCACCTTGGAACATGCTGATGTCTGTGCAGTCACTGAAACATGGTTCAAGGTTGCACAGAGCACCCCAGCTGTGCAAGGCTACAATGCCTTACACACTTTCAGACATCAGAATGAGCATGAAAGAACCAAAGGTGGAGGTGTATCTATCTTCATTAAAGCCAAGAACACTTCCAGAATGGTCAAACAGTACGACTCTGTCGAAGTACTCCATGCTCAGTTATCTATAGGTAAACACCCTACCACATCAATGCTAGTTATAGCTCCCCCCTCCATGATTCAAGAAAAGCAAAACGCCTACCTGGACTTACTGGAATCACTTGCCATACAGCCCAACACTTTAATCACGAGAGATTTCAATTATCCTTCCATTGAATGTGTAACATACACAAGCTCAAACATGCTCACCCACAGGTTCCTGGGCTTTGTCAAAGCAAATGCTCTGGAATAGATAGTCTGCACACCCACAAAAGGCTCTAATTTCCTTGACATAGTACTCACCAACATGGGTGGATACTGCACTCCCCCTGTGTGATGCCCTCCTTGGTAAGGTCGGACCATAAATCAGTTTTATGTGAAGTAAACGTTGGACCCCACACCCCCAATCCAACACCCCCAAAGGAGCAAAAAATGTAAGGAACATCTCCAAAGTAAACTACAGCCCACGAAGTGACATTATAAAAAGTGTTGTACCCTCTGCAATCACAGGCAATAATGACTCCTATGCAGAAATGTACACAAATGCCCTCTATAATCAACTTAGCAACTGCATAGACTTGGCTGTATCTGACCGGATTAAAACCATGCTGTCCAAATAAAACAAGCTACCTTGGCAGACATCTAGTATAAGCAGATTGTATAACAAAAGGAAGAAACTGATGTCCAAGAACAACAGGTAACTGCCTCTGCAGAGGAAGGAATCCCTCCCCAGATTGAACAAGCAAATCAGAAGTCTTGTAAAGCTCTCTAAATCTAATTATGAAGCTAAACTAGCATCCCTAGCCAAGGACAATCATAACGCATTCTTTAACTACATCTGAAATCTAAAAAGGAGTGCCCAGCTATGTGCCAAATTGGTAGCAGATGGTACCACTCACACTATACTGGAGAAAATTGCAAACTTGCAAGCTGACAGATTTGGTGCAAACTTCACCCCTCTATTCTCACCGGCCATACCCCAAAGCAAACATGACACCAGTTCTCTACCTACTATCTCTAGAGATCAAGTCACATCTGCGCTCTCCAAGGCCAAATACACAGCCTCAATGGGATAAGATAACATCCCAGGTTGCTTACTAAGCAATATAAAACAAGACTTAGCTGTCTCACTTGCTGTTCTCTTTAACCATAGCCTGAGAACTGGCTTTGCACCAGCAGAATGGAGAACAACAACACTAATCCCCTTGCATAAAGGGAAGCCATCACCCAACCCTGCCAACTATAGACCCATAAGTCTTACAAGTCTCATCTGCAAGGCCATTGAAGGGATCATCATGGACCTTATCAACAAGGACATAGGCGGCTTTCAAACTCTAGACCCAAAACAGTCTGGCTTTGTTAAGGGTAGATTGTGCTTATTGAACCTGGCAGAGTTCTTTGAGAAAGTCACCAAAGCCCTGGATGAAGGTAAGACAGTGCATACCACCTATCTGGACCTAGACAAAGCCTTTGACACAATCTCTCACTCGGGTATCATTGAAAA